>NW_020524734.1:0-22147 GCF_003368295.1 Carassius auratus
AGCAAACTGGAGAAAATTAAGTGAGTGATTTATAGACATTAATAACTCTTGTT
Organism: Carassius auratus; assembly: GCF_003368295.1. Lineage (NCBI taxonomy): Eukaryota > Metazoa > Chordata > Actinopteri > Cypriniformes > Cyprinidae > Carassius > Carassius auratus. Next base: position 54 of record NW_020524734.1, read on the forward strand.
TATCATTATTAAAGATCAGATATAAAACCCTATTGATCCGGTGTGTGTTGAATATGTCCTGAATATTAATTAACTATTTTTTATTCTGTTCAGTCTGAGTAATTGTAAGCGAACAGAGAAAATCTGTTCAGTTCTAGCTACTGTTCTCTCCTCCAAAACCACCTTGAAAGAGATAAACCTGAACAACAGCCGTCTGCTGGACTCAGGAGTCAAAGTGATCTGTGAGGGACTGAAGAATCCTGTGTGTGAGCTGAAGATACTCAAGTGAGTACATTTTACCATCAGCTACTCTCAACACCACAGCAGTGTGATCAGTATTGCACATTGGCAGATTATGGACATAATATATATATATATATATATATAATATATATATATATATATATATATATATATATATATATATTAATCTTCACCTCCAGAAATAGGAAAACGTAAGATTACCAGTTTATAACTAAAATTAAAATGGAAATGTGTTAACTGTATTTAAATAAAAGCAAACACATCAATAAACTGAACTAAACTCAATAAATATCTTAAAAACAAGTAAAAAAAAAATTAAAAATAGCACAAATTCATTTGTTTTTCCTAAGCAGTATAGTATAATTATTGCCAAAATATTCATCTTTCTTTAATTAAACGTAAGGAATGTACAAAATTGTTTAATGCAATACAAATGTAAAGATATAAAAGTAGGTAATATACAATATTAGGCTATAGTTGTGATAAAGTTATTTAGGGGAAAGAAAAAAGTCAGAGTCTGAGGAAAAAACTGAGACTTATGGTAATTTATTCAGGAATTAACGGTTTCAAACAACGGTGCATCCACACGCATAAAAAAGTAAACATAAATTCACATCACTAAGGCAATATTATCTTCCGCTCCACAGACCACCATCCACGAGTCCTCGGTCTGTCTCTCTCTGTGCCACTTCCATTTCCCAGCGGCCTTTTACAGTCTCCCCACGTCAATCACTGTAAAGAGAAACAAGAGAATGCAGTTCTGCACTTGACCTACTTACTCACTGCTAACCCCGCTAAACCATGCCCCCCTCGACACATACCCCACCACCAAACTCATCTTCACATGAATATGAACAGGTGATACACACGTTGATGAGGTTTATTGATGAAGTTTGGCTACACAGTCAATCGGAGCACTGTGGATGCCTCTCTTACTTTTTTTTTTTTTTTTATAAAGTTTCAACATCATTTAGATTTGTCAAATATGTATTTTAGAATAATTTTCATGGATTTCTCATCTGCTTTTAATACTGTCCAACCTAACCTTCTTTTAAAGCATCTTCACAATTTAGGTGTTAGTAGTTGGTTGATTTTATGGATCAAGAAATAAAAAAATAAAAAAATAAAATGACCACAGCGTGTTTGTATCAATAATGTCATGTCAGACTGCTTGGTTTTAAATACTGGAGTACCTCAGGGATGTGTATTATCTCCAATATTATTCTCTGTATATATCAATGCACTGCAGTGTGATGATGATAATTGTGCCATCATAAAGTATGCTGATGATAAGGCACTGGTTTTCTCTCAGAAAGAAATTAATAGCCCTTCATATTTTGAGTATATCAACATCATTATTGGTTGGCTTGATAGTAGTTTTTTATATCTTTATATTTGAAAGACAAAAGAGCTATGCTTGAGGAGTCAAACAAGAATAGAAGATACAAGTCCATATTAGATACAAACCCATATAAACCAGTTGCTATAATCATGGATTAGTGTAAGCTGTGTCACGCCGATATGCTGTTTACGTTTAGACCAAATCACAACAATGTAGGAAACAGTTCTGGCATGACACAGCTGACACAGAACACCATAGGTCCAGCAGATATTCTCCAAAATGGCACCAGGGTGATGCAGAGGAGACAAATTGTTAAATAAAGTATTTTTTTTTCGCACAAAAAGTAGTCTCATAGCTTTGTATGATTGCGGATTAACCACTGATGTCACATGGATTCATTCACAGATCTCCTTGCTATGTTTCTGGACTTGGGAACATTTCATTTGCATTGCTGTCTATACACGGTCAGACAGCTCTCAGATTCCATTGAATCTTGAATCAGGAGAAGCATAGCTATATCAGAAGAGAAAATAAATTTAGTGTATTTGAGGTTTTATGATTTAAAAAACAAAAACATTCACTGAAATAAATTTTATAATAGATTCAATTTTTTTTTTCATCTTTGCTCTAGACTTTCAGACTGCAGTATCACAGAAGAAGGTTATAAAAGCTCTGGCTTCAGCTCTGAGATCAAACCCTTCACACCTGATAGAGCTGGATCTCAGAGGAAATGATCCTGGACAATCAGGAGTGGAGGAGCTCAATGATTTACCAAAGGATCCAAACTGTCAACTGAAGACACTGAGGTGAGATGTGAAAAAAATATAACTGTGGAAATTTCTCATGGAAAAATGTTATGTAGCATCGCAAATAATTGTGTCATCACCAGCTAATTATGCATTTGCTACCCTTTCTTATCTGCTTAATTCCAGAAAGATCTTGATGGTCATTTAATTTTGGAGAATTATGATCTAGTGTACTTTTGCTTTGTTGGACGTTTCAGTCTACTTTTGTACTAAAATAGATTTTCCCTTGAAAAATTGTGACTTTTTGACTTTCTTTTCAAAAACAATATTTGTGTATTTAAATGTTCAAAGTAAAACTGTTAAAAGTAACTAGAGCTTTCACTACAAACAATGTTTGATAACCTTAGCGTGTTTCTGCAAATTCCCTTCTGCAGGTTTTCGGGTCCTGCTGCAGAAGAAGCTGAAACTGAAGTCCAGGGTAAAAACCCATTACTCCTGGGAGAACTGAATCTGAGTTTACAGGAACTAGGAGACACACGAGTGAATCAGATTGCTGCTTTACTGCAGGATAAACACTGTAAAGTCAACATACTGACGTGAGTATTTTAAATTATTTAACATGTTGAATGACTACTAGTAATGTAAACAAGAGGTATTTTGCAGTTGTCCTAGTGCAACTTCATAAAGTAAACAAAGCACATGGAACAATTAAACAGGCAATTAAAAACAAGTACAATTTAAATGCTACTGTTTGCATTACTTTATTTTGCACTAATCAGTTGTTTCACAAGGTGGAAACACTGTCTTTGTTTGTTAATTTGATTACTCCTAGATCATTTGGTGGTTCGTTGATTTGCTCAATACCTTAGTCGCGGTATTGAAGGTTGAAGAGAGCGTTGGTCTTTCACTCCCCCCACCTCCCTGTTGCTCTCTAACTATTAGGCCATGACTGTGCCGTCATTGAAGTGAGGAAATGGTTCTGACTTGGACCAAAGACAGTTGAGCTAGTGATATGCACATGCATGAACAGAGCACTTTGAATGAAGGGGAAAATTAATGTTTTTTATGGTTTCTTATGGATAATGAAAAAAATTTTTTTTATATGCTTTAGATATGTAAAACATATGTTTCTCACGTCATTTTTGGGAGCTTTAATACGGTAATGTAATTGTGTATACGTTACATTATTGCATAAATATGAAAACTGGAAATAACTGGAAAATAACTGTCCAAAAGAACCGGTTTCCAGAAAAGAATCAGACTCCCTGTTTGCATGAGGCTATGGATTACAGGTAATAATGTTATAAATAATGTTCAGTTTCTTTCAAGCCCCTTTCACACTGCGATTCTGGAAAATACACGGGTAATGTGTCCTGGCAATTGTTCCCGGGTCGCTAGATTTTGCACTTTCACACTGCCAGTGATTTCCCGGAATATTTGCGTGCTTTCACACACAACCTGTAAACATAAAACCCGTATTTTGGTATATCTCGATATACGATATATATGTCGATATCTTTACAGGAAAAATAACCCCCCAAAAACTACTTCAAAAACAAATATGCCAAATATTACGTTTAGGGTCCTATGAAACGTTTTATATTTTTCTTCACCATATGTTTTATTGTTACCTAATTATGTGTTTTAGCATGTATAATTATTTAAATGCATAAAAAACAACTTAATTAGTTAAAATGTGAAATGTTTTTTCCCTTCAGAAATTCTGTGTATTTACATTTTTCTGCATGGGCGTAGGTTTGGTCTCAGCTTTGGTGGGGACATCCCCATAACCCCATCCAACAATTATTTTGTTGTAAAATACCAGTGATTTAATGGTGATTTAGTATAACTGTATAATCTCAAAAATGCACTCTCAAAAAATAAAAATCTGAGACTGTGTAATGCTGAACAACCAAACGTTTTATTAAAATAAATTATTATGTACATTAGTATTTACACTAACAAAAAATAATAATAATAAATAAATCTGCCACAAAGAAACAAATCTAAATAAATAAATATAATAACCTTTTTCTATTATAAACACTATTTACCCTCCAGTACACTCACGTTTATGTTGACTGCAAGATTCTAAGTTAAGGTACAGGCTAATTGACATTCAGTTACTTGCTAACGTAGCATTCTATCATCCTGGGTTACGCATACTATCACCAGTTAATACTATTTTCCACAGAATCTGCATTTGAAAGCCTGGTCAGTCACTACTGCTAGTTTTTATTTTTGTGGCAAGCTAGTTATTTTGCTTACTTACGCTCTGACTCTGCTTTATGAAAAAGCTTTTTTGTCCCCTTTCTTCTTCTTGGGTGGCATCTACAAAGTAAGGGGCAAAAAAAAACCCGGAATATTAAAATGTTTTTACTCTGGCCTTTGTGTGTGGCAGAGAGACAGCCCTTGTAACTTATCGTCGACATCGTCAACATGCGTGCGCACACACACCACCCACTCGCTGCTAGTGCAAGCACAAAAGTAGTCCCGGCCCATGCGTGTAGCCTGTCAGATACCCCACCGCCAATCAAATTATGGCGTTTCTTGTACTGTCGTCGTCCTGGCCGTTAGAATCGATCCAAATAGCAGTGCAAAGATCCAAATAGCAGTTCAAAGGAGTTTGCTAAATATTGGTGGGGACAAATTTGTCATCTCAAAATATTGATAGGGACTAGTACCTAACGTCCCCCCCTAAACCTACGCCCATGTTTTTCTGGTTATCAAAGGAAGGCATAAAACATTCATTTAATTTATCTTTTAATTATATAAAATTAAGCAAACTAAATTTTTTGGTAAACAAAGGGGATTTACTATTAAAAATAAAACATGGAAGAAATGTTGTGTGATTATTCCTTTAAAAAATTATGTTCGTTTCATTTTAATAGTAGTAGTAGTAGGCTATGTACATTCTGCTGAACAATAGTAATAGATTTCTGGCAAATACTTTTATTTTGACGGGTTACTGTACCTTTACAGTTCTGTGTATGTGATACTACAGTCTATGATGTGAAATATGACGCTAGTTCATCAAACGGTCAAATGCTCATGAAGTGACTCTCAGTGCAGTTCTTGAGATGTTCTTCAAGTGTTTACGTCTTTATTTAGTGAGAGGAAATCTCGAAATCACTGGAATCGCACGCTTCTGTGTGTGTAATAGACACGCAGAACATGCAGGATTCATATTTAAATCAACTTTCCCCGCGCTTAATATTTACAGATATTAGTCCATATCGTGATTTGATGTAAGTGCAATTACCTATTTTTGATTAATTCATTCAAAATTTGGCAAATTCCGTGACATTCCGCATTAAACTGTAAATTCAAATTTTATGACTGGATTCCGCGATTCCCTCCGCATTTTCTGCATCATTGTCGCAAACGTTGAATTTCCTTCAAAACACCAGGTAAAAGAGTCACGCAATAACATGCGTCATCACTATGACACAGCATTAGATCTGGCTTTTGTTCACACAGCGCTCGTTCCGGGACTGAACCTGGAATTTGCCGGGTCCAACGAGCAGTGTGAAAGGGGCTTCAGAGACTGATTATTTCACTTTATTATACCTATGTATGTATGTATGTATGTATTATATATTTATATATATATATATATATATATATATATATATATATATATATATAGTCAGGAGCCTCAGTTATTGATTTTGTGTTACTTGAATGTTTTTTTTTTTTTTTTGTTCTCAAAAATCGGTAGCCACTGATTTGCATTTTATAAAACACAAAGGACCACGGTATAAGCTAAAAAATAAATAAATAAATACCTACAGTTCTACTGAAGAAAAAAGTAATCTACATCAATAAACAGCAATTTTTTATTTTTGGGTGGACTGTCCCTTTATATGCACATACAGGGGTTGGCCAAAATAATCTGGACACATGGGAAATAGGTGATATTATATCAAGGTGTTTAACCACCATTTGCCTTTAACACTGACTCACCTGTACTATCAGCACCAGATCCTGCAACTCCTCCCCCTCGTTCACCATCACTGGAATATTAAACATATGCACCTATAATCATTCATCATAAACTAATATAAAGACAGCACTCACCCTCATTTTGTTGTCTGGGCTTGTCGAATACTGATACATACTTGTCTGCCTACCTGTATGCCCTCCTGTTCTTCTGTGCCATGATCATCTGCTCCAGTCCAAACTACCTTGACGTTGTCTTCAGTTTACCTCCCTCAGTGTTGGCATTACTTAGTAACTAGGGCTGGGATAAACGATTATTTTTTAAACGATTAATCTAGCGATTATTTTTTCGATGCATCGATTAATCTAACGATTAATTTTTTCGGACCGATTCGATTTCGATTATCTCCCTATTAATTGACTACTGACAATTTATACATGTTGATTTACATATCCGAATGAAAAAAACATGAATTCCTTTACATTGCAAAAAAATTACAAAATTAAAGACTGACTAAGAATGCATTACTTTGCACTTGTAGAGATAGCATTCAAAAAAACCTTGAAGCCTTGAAAACGCATAGCTTACTGAAAGAAAGTTATTATTTTAGATGAAAATAACAACAACTTGATGTCTAGCATTCAATAAAAAGGTCACCCAAAATACTTGTTTAGAGCAATTGAAAGAATACAGTAACCAATGTAAACTTGAGGGCTTTAAGCTAATATAGAGAGTGCTTTTCCAAAAAAAAAAAATAATAATAATAAAATTAACAGTGGGAGCGAGCAGCCTGTCATGGAGAGAAAAAAAATCTCCAAATGCTCCACGTGAAACTTTGGCGTTCCGCCCTTTTTCTATCGTGTCTAATGATTTTGGTTAATATGCATGAGCCGAGGGAGAGAGAAAGAGACAGAGAGAGCAAGACATCGCTCGTTTAGTTTGAAGACTATGAGAATATGAAGACAATTAAAGTTTCAAAGTGAAACTTTGGTGTTCATATGTTTCGCCCTTTTTCTGTCGTGTTTAATGATTTTGATTAATATGCACAAGGGAGAGAGAGAGCAAGAAGCGCTCGTGTTGTTTGAAGACTGTGAGTGTGCGTGCGCAGCCGGGGCTCTCTCTCGTACGCGCTTTGTCAGGCGCAGCAGTACATCACTCGCCGTTCAAATAAGGCTTTGACAGCCGCCAAAAAAATAAAAAGATAAATGCAGAAAAACCCCTGGATTGGTTATATAACGTTGGACAGAATGTTGATCCGGCCATCGCGTATATTCAGCGCACATTTTGCAAACGTTTTTTAGAGAAATAAAAACAGGTCAACGAATCGACGCGCATATTTTGCGTCGACGTATTTTTTGCGTCGACGTCATCGATGACCTCGACGCGTTGTCCCAGCCCTATTAGTAACGTGTTACTGTAATTTTATAACTTTTTAGTAACGGAGTAACTAAATAGTAATTAGAGTATAGTTACAAGCCGAGGTCTCTATACGTAACTGCTGCGTTACATTGCTGATAGAATGGAGTCTTTTATAATCTAGAGATTGTAAAGAGGATGTAGCACATGCACTGTGAGTCAAGTGCCAGTAGATTAGATACTTTCACCCACGAGACCCGAAGCAACAGAGTCCGGTGCGGGACAAGATGCTGCTGCGAGCGGATAGACACACGTGTGTGTGCGGGAGGTGGGAGATGATTCATGGGATTCCCACAAAATAGAAATATCTAAACAAAAATTATCTAAAATAAATAAATTGTTATTCATCTATTGCACAAACAGAAACTAATATAAAATATAAATGACCAACAGGTGCAAGTGTATGCAGAGTTTCATCTTGGTGCTCCAAATGTCCCGGTTATATGATCATAAGGCATTTTTTTTTTCACCTTTTAGCACTGGTGTCTGATTAAAGTTGTGGCAGTTGCAGATTTGCAAAAAAAAAAAAAAATTCTGGTTGCTTTTTGTGGAGACGGGGTCTGTAAGGTGAATAGTTTATATCTGAGGTTTGTTGTCACAATGCTTCAGTAGTTTTGTGTTGTTTGGGCACAATCCTTTGTAGTGTTTGCTTCCTGTTGTTCACTTTTCACCCAGTTTTTCTTCACCGATGAAGCTTTATGTGCAAAGTCATAATCATAACTCATTTATTAACATTAATGTATTAATTAAACTAACAATGAGCAATATTTATTTAGAGTTAGTGTTAATTTCTGAATCATCAGTTTAAAATGAAAAAAAAAAAAATTGTCAGCCATGACAAAATAATTTTCCAAAAGCATAAATGATCATCATAGATCTGACCCATTCCCTTTCCCCTTCTCTCCTCAGTCTGTGGCTTTGCAGTATTACAGAGAAACAGTGTCTCACCCTGACTTCAGCTCTGAAATCAAACCCATCACACCTGAGAGAACTGGACCTCAGTGGGAATAAAATAGAAAACACAGGAGTGAAGCACTTATGTGACGTACTGGAGGATTCACACTGTAAACTGGAGAGATTGAGGTGAGGAATATTTACATGCAAGAATCAAATTAAGATCGCTTTTTTTGCTTTTGTTCTTAAAAAGGTTGTTTTTATGTTTATAAAGCCGTTTTGACACCATCTTTATTATAAAATGCACTATAGAAGCAAAGGTCACTTGACTGGATTTTACACAATCATTTTTTGATTGCGAATCATGTTGTATTTAAGATTTTTTATATCTAGCAAGAGCTAGAAGCTTGGTTATTTGAAGTGGACAAATCAGGCATACCTGGTAATTTCAAGGCTTAGATATATACAAACAGCATTCTTCCAAAGATCCTCTTGCCCCTCTTAGTCTGCGAGGTTCTGATATCTGCAGTGGAGGGCTTTGAGATGACAATCAGCAGGTTCTTATGGAAAAGGCTGGGACTACCCCAACAACAAACAAACAAACAAAAAATCATGCTGAAACTCCCCATCAGAAGACTAGGGGTTGTGGTTAATTTGCAGTACCACAAGTCATGTGACCAAAAATCTCTCAGGCAGTGATTGAGGTCAGAACATGTTGCACAGTGGTTTTAAGGAATAACAGGCTAGCTTGGTAACAAGGCAAGGAGGACGTTACAGCTCCAAAATGAGGTATGAGCATTGCTCAAGGAAGTGAGAGCCAGCAGGATGGTTGAAATGGTCTTGACAAGGTGAAATAAATGGTGGAGTGCAAATTCACTTTTCAAAGAGCACTGAGTGGGAGTGTTATCGCTGACATCATGACGAAATCCAGAAGGCCATTGCAGGTACAATCCCAGCAGAATCACTTACTGCAAGTACCTACCTCCAGTGAAGAAGACCATAACTTTTTTCAAGGCTGGGTAAAAGGTAACACCAGCTACAGGATCACCTCCTTTGGCCTGCTGTCAACAGCACAAGACAGAGAGATGAAAGTCGGCCTGGGAAAGCAACTGATGTTCTCAGACACTGTTGCCATAACACGGCTAAGGCCAGACATGGTTCTGATCTCAAAAGCCTCCAAGCAGATCATCCTTTTAAAATTCATAGTTCCCTGGGAGGATTGTATTGAGGATACCAATGAGAGGAAGATAACCAAGTGTACCGAGCTGGTAGAAGAGTGTCGAAGCAATGGCTTGTCGCAAGGTACAAGCCACACTGCATGAAAAGGTGCATTTCCAGGAATGTTCTCATCACAAACCCATAAATAGAATGTTTTTGGCATTCCATGTATGTGTAATGTTTTGGTTTCCATGTATGTGCTCTGGCGTTTCTGACTTCTGGACACTGACAGAAACAAGACTTTTGTGTGCGGCAGTTTTCCAGTCCACTCACTAACGCGATAAACTCCCAGACATGGACGTAAATGTTTACTCGCTCACCGATAAATCTACGTTCATCCCTATGCATGAAAAGTAAAATCTCCACAAAATCCCGGGTACAGGTAGAAGCAGTTAAATCTCCATAAATGGACACTCTTGTGTCTGTAAATGTCTATAAATTACTTTACATTTTATATGTTTTAAATGCTACAGGCCTTCTACACAAAAATGTGTCATATGCGTCAAATCCGCAAACACAGAAAGGCATCAACAAAACTCAGTTAAAATGTTTCAGCAAATGTGAGACTGCAAACATTTAAAGGGACTGCAAATATTATTAAACAGAACTCAGTAGGAACTTGGCAATTAAAGAGTAAAAATCTTTTTTTATTATTTTTTTTTTTTTTACATTTAGTAGTTTTGATCAGGACTGAGGTTTATTCATAGATTTATGCAAAATAAAATTGAAAAAAATACTTATCTGATAAATTTTTACAGCAGTTTAATTTAGTGGATGTTTTCATCCCGATCATAACGAAAGGGTAGTGAATTTGAACAACACACAAGGGTTAAACTGATTAAAATCTATATCTTACACACCAACTTCAGGTCCTGCAGTCTCCACTAATGAGCTGATGAGTTAAATCAGGTGTGATAGATGAGGGAGAAGTACCAAATGTGCAGGACAGAGGGTACTTCAGGACAGGTATGAGAATCACTGCCCTAGCAGAATATATAATCTTGTCAAAGTAAGAGGGATCATAATGTATTCTATATTTATTTATTACTGTTTAGTATAACAGATATTTACATTTACTGATTTTATAAAACTGAAAACGTTTCATTTATAAAAATGTTCAAAAGTTTACACAAATTTGATTACCCACAGCTGTTTTTATGTTCAACTGCCTGCTGTTCTTCAGAAAAATCATGCAAGTCCCACAAATTCTTTGGTTTTCCCTGATCATCCAGTTCAAGTATTCCACACCCTGTGTCTCTTAATGGATTGTTGCTTTCTTCAGAATCAATAAATGTGTATACCTTTTGAAATAGTTGTGTAAGAGTCCCTAAATTGTGCGCACTGTAAAAAAAATGGATCTGAAATCTTACATTCATTGCTGGAAAGGCTTCAAATATGCAAAAGATGCTGGAAAACCTGAGAAAGTGCGGGATCTGGAGGATTTTTTTCAATAAAAGCAGGCATTTAAACTGTTCAGGACAAAGGACTCATGAAACACTATCACAAAACAATTTATTTTTTATTTAATAAGCTATAATTCTGACTAGCAGACTAAACATATTTTAAATTAAATAGCTTCATCAGGACAGTCCTAAATAATAATACATAAAAAACACTTATTATATAACTTTTTTATTCTGCAATGTGATGTAAACTTTTGACCACAACTGTATGTGTGAAACAGTGAGTACAACAGGCTAATTTTAGTGAAATATCAATACCCCATCATCCTATGCCATGTCTTTTCTATTTATCATGTGGAAACTGTCACCAGTTGTACAAATGAATGGTTGGATTTGGGAACAGAGGATCCTCTAAAAATATAATAAAACACATTTTCTCTAAATACATTGTACAGTTTTCATTGTTTAAACACAAGTTACTGTAGAATGATGAACCATAAAATGAAGACACAAATGTAATGAAAACAGGCGACTGTTAGCTGAACAATACAGCAATTCACGAGGTAACATACAATAAGTAGAATAAGCATATTTGGCCTGTTGATATAAAGACTTCCAGATTTAGCAACTAAATAAAATAGAAGATTACTTTAGTAATTGAATGGTATTTAAAAACTCTTTCCATGTTCAAGTTACCTGATTGATGACTGTTCTTTAAAGACCAGCAGTTTTTCAGAAGAATGGCAACATTTGCTATCTGACCTTAAAACATAATATATAAATGTACATTAAAACATATACTTTAAATCACATCATAATAAAACTAAATACATTGTAGATTTGTACACAATAAATTTAAAATTAAATTAAATGTATGCATTTAGCAGAAGCTTTTATACAAAGCGACTTACAGTGCATTCAGGCTATAAATTTTTTACCTATCATGTGTTCCCGGGGAATCAAACCCCCAACCTTGTACTTGTAAACGCAATGCTCTACCACTTGAGCTACAGCAAACCCCCAACCTTGTTCTTGTAAATGCAATGCTCTACCACTTGAGCTATAGGAACACTAAAACTAGAACACTGACAAAAACAAAAGAAGTAAAATTTACACTGCACTTTGAAAATAAGGACATTTAGGTGAATCAGAAGTCAGCTGCAGTGTTTGGAGACTTTGAAATCAGATGAGCAGAACCTGTCTTCAGATTTGTCAATGTGGAACATGTTAACAACTAAAGCACACTAGCTAAACTAACATTAATTAATAAACATGTATAGTGTACTAAAAGCTAACTTTTTTTTTACATTTACGTAGCAGTTGCTAAGTACCAGTTAACAGTTTACCCAGATATCCAGACTAATTTTACAACATAGACCCACTCAAATATATCCAGAGCAGCTGAAGCTGAATAAATGGCTCGAAACATTGTCATGCTAGAAATACAGATTTAAAAATATTACAACATCAAACAACATTTAATGTTATGTTCTTGTAAACATGTTTTTCAAAATGGTTTATATATTCACACTTACCTTCGTCTGAAGTAAATATTTTTGAAATTACCGGGCGCTGTAGTAGGGCTGCCCTTCCGTGTAAGTGGTCCATGGGGCGTGGCCCGGCAGAGAAGCTCTCACTGTCACCCTCAGATCTCCCAGAGCGCCAGCCGGCGATCACCTGTACGAGCCAGAGAAACCAGGTCAGGTGGCGAAAGAGGAGTATGCTGCACCCCCCTTGAGGTGTGAGAGATGCAATCGCAGTGATGCCTTGCTCATTTTTTTTATTTATTTTTTTAACCTTTATTTAACCAGATAAAAAACTCATTGAGACTAAAAATCTCTTTTTCAAGAGTGACCTGGCCAAGACAACAGCATTTACATACAATTTAAAAACATACATGACATCAAAAAAACACAAATGATATTTAGTCAATGTGTACAAGTTTAGAAACAGTTACATTTTCCAAGTTCATTGAGTTCACGCTTCTTTAGAATAGATTTAATAGATTTAACTCATACACACACAATAGACGCATGAGTCATCGACGAGTGCTGCCTCAGCGTGTTGGATGCCCAGACACTGCAGACAACGCTCGTGACTGTCAACCGAGGACAGGAAACGATCCTATCCAGAAGAACATGGACGAAACGGCATCTTGAAAAAGGTGTGAATCATCCATGATTTGCTCTTTTAGGAAAGAAACTCTTTTAGGAAAGAAAGCTCTTTTTGCCGAAACACCCAGGGGAATCACTGCTGCAGGGACAGGAACAGTACCATGAGATGAAATGGCTTTGTAGCGAATATTGACATCGACTACTCCTACTTGCTCCGAAGCAAAAATCTGAATGAGTGGATGCACCTGTCGCCTATTTATACCCGTAGGCACAGGGAGTGGCTCCGGTATGTTAAATCCACTAGACAGTTATCATTGGCATTTTCTCTTAACCTCTTGAACTCTGGCCACGCCCTAGGACCCACCGGTGGGTCCGCGGGGAGGTCATAATACTATTTTTAAAAAATCTATAAACTGTGAAGCACAAAACTAGTCATATATGGTATTTTTTTGAAAGCGTAGAACCTCTGCTTTCTTGCAAGTCCCATGGTATTTGCATTAATTTTACATAAAAGAAAATAATAAGGTATAAATTCGTTCTTCCACAACCACCCCCCCTTGAGAAAATCAGATGAATAATGTTCATATTTCATATTTATAGCACACAAACTCACCAAACATGGACAAGTCACACATCAAATGAAAGCTCTCACTCTCAGGAATGTCACTGTGTACTTTATTTCACCGATCTTATACATTACAGTGACATAACAAATAATAATTTTCAAAATAATCACGAAAACTGAAATTACTTATGTGAACAAGCAAACGTATGCGTCATATTTCTGCGCTGATAACTACATCTGTGCTCACATACTAGCCTAAAATCCTATATCAGCTTTTACATTAGGTTGTTTTCTTCAAAATGAGAGCATTCTCGTGTGTCTGTGAGCATGCATGGCTAAACGGCACTATAATATGTCTCAGATGCGCAGATCAAAACATGCAATGCAGCGTAAAACATGACCAGTATTTGTATTGACTCTCTTTGATTCCTTTCGACTTGCAATGACGTCATCACGCAGTGCGTCCTATGTCATGAAAGCTGACAGCCTCCCCTCTCCATAGACACATCGATCAAGCTTCTAGACCATTCAGAGCCCGAGTTGTTCCTTTCCAAAGTTGAGGAGGTGGGACTAAAGAAAACGGCGCAAACGGGCGCAGATTATTATTAGGAGTTGATCGGAAGTTGGTTTGTGATTTTGGATAGCGTTTAAGCGAATTATTGCGTGCTTTTATTACTGTTAGAGTTAAATGTCTCTGAGAAATGACTTCAAGAAAGTTTTTGTTGGTGTGGAGGCGGCTTTGGAGGAGTTTGATCGGATGTCCGACACTGAAACTTGCAGCGATGCTAGCTAGCTTTGACTCGGTCAGAGAAGCTGCTTACAAACTGGGAGAAGACCCTGATTTTGAGTAAGTATACGTTGTTTGTATCAAGCATTTGTAAGTTGCATGCTAATATTATTATTGCATTAATTTATTCATCGATTGCATTCATAAGTGTATTGCCTTGTGCAGTTTATGTCTTTCTTGTATACGCGAATTGCATTCATCGGTTGCCTTCGTTAGTTGCATGCTAATTTGTTTTTGCATTAATTTATTTATCAGTATTATATATACGTGTACTGCCTTGTGCATTTTTATATCTTATGTATATGTGAATTGCATTCATGTGTTCGTTACATATTTGAATTACACACACGCAACGAACACATGAATGCAATTCACATATACATAAGATATGCAAGGGTTGTTCTCATTTATTTACACATACTCATGGATTGGTGTATGTGTAATCAAATTATTTTCCTCTTTCTGTTACTTGCATATCTGGATTATTTTTGTCATTTTAGCATGTATTTTGGGATTGCAGTGTAAATTTATACATTTTTGTTTTGTTTTGCAGTTGTAGCATCCAGTGGTGAAGAATGGGAGCCAGCAAGTCAGGATACTTATTGTGTGTGTGTGTGTGTGTAAAATAAAATGCAAGAACAGAACTTTGCCTTATTTTGCTTATTACATGACATGAGTTTTTTGAGGAAACTTGGAGACATAAGACATTCTGTCTCTTCAGGTAAAGCTACATAGCTTGGAGACTCCAACACCTCCTTTTAGTTAAATCTAAATAACTTTTGCTTAGAAGATGTTATCAACAAAATTATTTTTTTATCTTTTTACTGTCACGTAGTGGAATCAAAAGAAACTTTCTGCAGGGAAATAGACCTAACAGGTCCTAAATAACAGACTCCTAAATAAAAACTTACTTTAAAAAATAATACAAATCTGACTTTGTTTCCGTGTTTATCACAATATAGTAAAAATACAAAAGACAAAATATGCAATATCTTGTGCTTGTGTTAAACGTACGAGTGTTTTCTGTAAAATAAGACCATTTTTATAAATTTATTCCAAAGTATGTGGTTAGGGCTGTCTTTTAAGTTCATCTATGCTGGTTTCAGTAATCAAAAATGGTGACTGTACACTTGGAGAGTCTAACGCCTCCTTTCGATTAAAGCTAAATAACTTTTGCTTAGAAGATGTTATCAAAAAAATTCTTTTTTCTCCTGTTTAATGCCACCGAGTGGAATCAAAAGAGATTGTCTGAAGCGACATAGACCAAACAAGTCCTAAATTACAGACTCTTAAATAAAAACTTAATTAAAAAAATTATAAAAATCTGACTTTTTGTTAGTGTTTATCACAGTAATGTAAACATATAAAGTACAAAATATGCAATATTTTACCCATGTTTTAAAATTCAGAGAGTTTTCTGTAAAATGAAACCATTTTTATAAATTTATTCCAAAGTATGTGGTTAGGGCTGTCTTTTAAGTTCAGGTATGCTTGCTGGTTTCAGTAATCAAAAATGGTGACTGTAAAAGTACACTTGGAGAGCCTAACGCCTCCTTTATATTAAAGCTAAATAACTTTTGCTTAGAAGATGTTATCAAAAAAATTCTTTTTTCTCCTGTTTAATGCCACCTAGTGGAATCAAAAGAGATTGTCTGAAGCGACATAGACCAAACAAGTCCTAAATTACAGACTCTTAAATAAAAACTTAATAAAAAATAATAATAAAAATATGACTTTTTGTCAGTGTTTATCACAGTATTGTAAACATATAAAATACAAAATCTGCAATATTTTACCCATGTTTTAAAATTCAGAGAGTTTTCTGTCAAATGAGACCATTTGTATCAATTTATTCCAAAGTATGCGAGTAGGGCTCTCTTTTAAATTCTGGTATGCCTAATTCTGTAAAAAATTCAAAATATGCTGCAGAGCTGAAGAGGTTAAACTCAGAGATGACTGGCCTTCCAAGTGGGACCCCATATGTCGTTTGACATAACTTGTAGTGATCGACAGATAGTGAACTAGTTCTATCATACACAATTATTTACTAACTTGGTTTTTTTTGTCCAATTCAGTGCATTATTTTTTTGTTAAATACAAAAACATCACTGATAAATAAAACACACCTTAGTATCAATATTTTTTGTTAGAGTATCGATACTTTTGATACTCGCATCAGTATCGATGTATATAGATACTTTCAACTGATACGCATGATATTACTTTTCATTACATCTATTACCAAACTACAAACAACCCGAAATACAGCACTACCACGAATAGTGTGGATTTTATTTTATTAATCTCAATCAAATTTTGCGATTCTTTTCTTTTCAAAATACTTGATTTAATTAAAACTAGCCTACGGATTTAAAATGACTGGACGATTAATTTTTAACCGATAAACACGACTTGCTCATGTTTGCTCGTGCTTGCTCCCTTAATTACAATATTAACCATAGTACAAATAAAAACAAAAAAACATGATTATTGTACCCACCATGGTAACCATAAATTAACCATGGTGATGGTTACAATAACCATAGATTATTTTGGTAGCCTATTTGTAGTTAAATTGTTGTTATACAAATGGCAGTCAGTCTGCCAAAAAAACATAGAATTTACAATTTTACCATAATAAAACCATGGTTAATTTTCAAGAGGGCTGATGTACCGGAAATCTCTGAACAGATCTAGTGTGTGAAATCAGAAATATCCTGTATCCTAAAATCTCTGTGCATCTCTAGTGTATGGTCGTGTACTGGAAATTTTCATACATGGGTCGTAAGTTTCACTGAAATTTCCCATGTCAGATTTATCCTGAAATTCCTGTTTTCACACAGTGCCAATTAAGGTAGGTTGCAGAGGGGTTTGTGCCCGAGTCTCTCTGCAGAGTTTATGACATGCTGGGCATCAGAAGGACCAGCAGATAATGGGGCATTAAGTCAGCCACAAAGGCAATGGAGGTTTCTGCATGGTGGTTGTGGATCAGAAGACAGTCAACCCTGCTTGGGTCATCTGGGCAAGAGTGTATGGTTGTTGAAAGACACGAAAACACCTGATGGTCCCTGGAAACATCATTGATGATATGTTCTGGAGCAGTATGTTAAAGGGACTGTGAGTAGGAATTACTCCCATCTAGTGGTGAAATTGTATTTTGCATTCAAACTAATTTTGCTCTCCAGCGCCTCGCTTTTTCAAATGCGCGTTGCATCTACGGTAGGCGATATGTACCAAAAAGCTTTGACAGGATGTCTTCTAATAGCACTTCGTCGAGTTTTCCTTCAGGTGAACAGGTGTGTTATTTCAAACAAACTGCAACATGACAACTAACAAACGAATTTTACAGTATGAATTACTGACTGTGGAAAACATGAATTATTGTAATTAGTAGTTATGTCTTCTTTATTCGTTATATTTTCTGAATTATGTGCATTGTTAGATATCATCATCAAACACTGACTTACCTGTCGAGAAGAAAACAGGCCACTTCAGCGTCTCTTTTGAAATCTTTATCCAGCATTAGCTCTTTCCACCTAGAAAAAGCTTCCCCGACATTAACTCTTGTTTTCTGTAATCTACGGTCACGTATCCTTTTACGTTCTATTTTTGACTGTTTTGGCGACGATGTTTTCTTCTCCTGTGGCGCGGCATATGAATGGTCCATAATAAGAATGCAATCCAGACTTTTAAACTTGCCGGTGCAGTTTCAAGCGCCTCTCACTGCTCTGCACCTGCGTTTCTGGCTCTGACCGAAAACGCGTTGTGGAAACGCGTTGGCTTAGTACTTTTTGTCCCTCTCTGCTATTATAGTTTTGCAAGATGGCGGAACTACATGGAAGCCTCCGTCGACCTACCCGTCCCATGTATATAAAGATAATAAATCTTCATTTACAAGGATTAGTTTAAACATTGGCATAGGTATTTGCACACCATTGAGGGCATATTTATGAATAAAAATATTGATTTTAGATAATAAAATACCTAAAAAGTTACTTATTGTCCCTTTAAAGGAACATTTTACCATCGGAATGATGGCAGCAGCTCTGGTTATGGCTTTGTATAAGTTTTGCTTTTTTTAATGTGTGAAAAACATTTTTGATCTTGATGCATGAGATCAGAGATCAGAACAAAAATCTACACCAAAGAAACAAGCATCAAATGTGTGATAAACGAAAAGTTTATTTGTTTTTCTGTTTCGAAGGTAAAATTACAAATAATTAATTTAAACAAATAAATAAACAAATTATCCAAAGGCACTCAGAGCCTCTTCCTCTGTCAGTTTTTTTAAATGATTTAATTTATTTATTTTGTGACTTAAGTTTTCTTCTCTCTTTTTATGCTCTCTTTCTAATGCAGTTTAAGCTGTTGTTATATGACAGATGAAGGATGTTCTGCACTAACTTCAGCTCTGAAATCAAACCCTTCACACCTGAGAGAACTGAACCTTAGTGGCAACGAACTAGGAGACTCTGGAGTGAAAAGCCTCGGTGATCTACTGATGAACCCACAATTCAAACTGGAGAAACTACAGTAAGTATAATTTTACTGTAGAGCAGTAACGGTGTGATTAACTGTTTAGTTTCTTAGTCACCATGAAAACAAAATTGAAAATTCTTATTTTTTTTATGAAATATTGCAGTGCTTATTATAAATTATTTTATCTGTGTAGGCCTACATTGTGTACACTGTTCAAGTTCAAGTTCAAGTCTGCTTTATTGTTAATTCTTCCATATGTACAGTACATACATACAGAGAATCGAAATTGCGTTACTCTCAAACCCCGGTGCATACAGATAACATTAACATTAAAGCCTAAAAATCTAGATCAAATATAAAATGTAGATACAACTATGCAATAAGGGAATGTTAAAAAAAAGACATATAATAAAATTAAAAATAAAATTAAATAAATTGAAGGCAACAGGCAGATAGTGCAAATGATCTTGATCCAATGATCTTCTCAGGTGCTCTCACTATGAGTTGCAAAGTCTTTCGGCAGGATGGGTTGCAGGCGCTATACCACACAGTGATGCAGCTCGACAGGATGCTTTCGATGGTGCCTCTGTACAAGGTGTACATGATGGGGGGTGGGGCTCTGGCTCTTCTCAGTTTGCGGAGGAAGTAGAGACGCCGTTGTGATTTCTTGGCCAGTGCTGCAGTGTTTTCAGTCCAGGAGAGGTCCTCTGTGATGTGTACACCCAGGAACTTGGTGCTGCTCACTCTCTCCACAGTCGCACCGTTGATGGTCAGAGGAACGTACTGAGTGTGCGCTCTCCTGAAGTCAAAAACAATCTCCTTCATCTTCTCCACGTTCAGAGAGAGATTGTTGTCCCTGCACCACCTGGCCAGACGGCTCACCTCGCTCCTGTAGTTTGTCTCATCTTTGTTGCTAATGAGACCCACCACAGTCGTGTCATCTGCAAACTTAATAAAAAGGTTGGAGATGTGTGATGCTGTGCAGTCATGGGCCAGCAGAGTGAAGAGGAAGGGGCTCAGCACACATCCTTGGGGGGCCCCAGTGTTCAGTGTGATGGTGCTGGATGTGCTGCTGCCGACCCGTACTGCCTGAGGTCTTCCAGTCAGAAAGTCCAACAGCCAGTTGCTCAGCGAAGTGTTGAGCCCCAGCTGGATCAGTTTGTAAATAAGCTGTTGAGGGATGATTGTGTTGAATTCTGAACTGAAGTCAATGGACAGCAAATCTGACATATGAGTCCTTTTTTGTCCAGATCTGTGAGTGCTGAGTGGAGGGTAGTGGAGATGGCATCATCAGGTCGAGCGGTTGGACCGATATGCAAACTGGAAGGGGTCCAAGGAGGAGGGGGCAGACTTGATGTGCTGCATAACTAGCCGTTCAAGGCACTTCATGAGGGCGGGAGTAATTGCAACAGGACAGTAGTCATTGAAGCAGGATGGAGATGGCTTCTTCGGAACTGGAATGATGGTTGTAAGTTTTGAAGCATGTGGGAACAACAGCCTGACTCAGTGAGATGTTGAAAATGTCTGTGAAGACATCAGTGAGTTCTGCTGCACAGTCTTTCAGTACACGCCCAGGGGTGTTGTCAGGGCCCGGAGCTTTGCGTGCATTGATCCTGCTGAAGGCGTCATCACCTGGTCACCGGGAGGAGGTGGAGTCTTCTGTGCAGTGGTGCTGTTTTGTTGCTCAAAGCGAGTGCAGAAGGTGTTCAGCTCATTTAGCACAGAGATGTTGTTGTCACAGGTCCGTGATGGGGGCTTGTAGTCTGTAATGGTCTGTATCCCCTGCCACAGGTTCCTAGTGTCTCTGCTGTCGCTGAATTGATGGGCTATCCTCCTGGAGTACTGTCTCTTAGCCTCTCTAAAGCCGTGGGACAGGTTGGCCCTGGCTGTTCTCAGACCCACCTCATCTCCAGCTCTGAAGGCAGCGTTCCGTGTCATCAGAAGTCTGTAGACCTCCCCTGTCATCCACGGCTTCTGGTTGGCCCGGACAGTGATGGTTTTTGTGACCGTTACATCATCAGTACACTTGTTGATGTAGGCAGTGACGGTCTCCAAGTACTCATGGAGGTCAGTGGTGTTATGGCATGTGACAGCCTGCTTAAACATGTCCCAGTCAGTTGTGTTGAAGCACTCTTGAAGAACCTCTGATGATCCTTCTGGCCACACGTGAATCTGTTTTTGAACTGGTTTGGCGACTTTAATGAGCAGTCTGTGCACAGGCATTAGCATGACAGTGATGTGGCCTGAGGCTCCGAGGTGGGGGAAAGTTAATGTGTTGGTGTATTTTTGGAAACACACTCTTTAAGTCAGCATGGTTGAAATCCCCAGCTATGATGAGAAAACCATCAGGGTGTGCTGTCTGCTGCTCACTGATGTGCTGGTGCAGTTCATTTAGTGCGTCGTTCTTGTTGCTGATTGATGTTGAACGGGGGAATGTACACCGAAATGAGCAGTATAGCAGTATATTCCCTCGGCAGATAGAACGGCTGTCACTTAATAATCATAAACTCCACCAGGGGTGAGCAGTGTTTGCTGATCACAACAGTATCGCGGCACCACGCGTCATTGATGTAAACACAAACCTTCCGCCACGGGTTTTTCCTCCTGCAACGAGAGCTCTGTCCGCTCGATAGCACGTCAGCTGGTCGAGCTGAATGGCGCCATCTGGAACATTGTTGCTAAGTCATGTTTCCGTGAACACAAAAACACAACAGTCTCTTACAGTCCTCGTAGTTGAACATAGTAATCGAATGTAGTCCAGTTTATTGTCCAACGAGCGTGCGTTAGCCAGTAAGATGGTGGGGATAGATGGCTTGTGTGGGTTAGCCGTTAGCCTAGCCCGGATACCTCCGCGCTTCCCCTCTTCTGCTTCCTCTCACACACCGCTTGTGGCGCCTCCGCTGTGGCGAGATGCAGTAGTGGGGGTCAGTGAAGGCCTCCGTAG